>NW_028249070.1:270000-272500 GCF_964263255.1 Lissotriton vulgaris | reverse complement strand
AGTCAGTCTCTCAGTCAGTCTCTCTCAGTCAGTCTCTCTCAGTCAGCTAGACTGTCTGTCTCTATTTCTGTCAGTTACTCTCTCTCTGTCAGTCTCTCTTAGTCTCTCTCTCTCCTAGTCAGTCAGTCTCTCTCAATCATCTTTCTCTCTCTCTTTCAGTCTCTCTCTCTCTCTCTCTCTCTCTCCTAGTCAGTCAGTCTCTCTCCGTCAGTCCCTGAATACCACGGGAAGCTGCGACAGTCCTGGGGAGAGGCATGCTTGGTTGTGAACCATAAAAGTACATGGATATTTATGATTCCCCTTCAGTATCTATGTACGTTGTGGGCATATGCATGTGAAAACGATGCTGTCAAAATCGTAATTTGTCTCAATTAAAAAAAAAAAAGATACTTTGCACGTACGATTAGCATATCACACAAATTGAAACGTCGTGTACTAATTAAAAGTACTTAGTAGGGCTGTGTGTGATCTTACAAAGTGTTAGCAACATTAATTTCTAGGTTGAGGCCCTCCTGTGACAGAGCAGTAACACAAAGAAGCCTCACGTGAAGTTGCACGAGATTCCGGATTTAGCCACGCGGATATGCACGAGCTGTGTCCAACGCGGCACGCTCGTGCTGCCTTCTTCTCATGATGAATTGAATTGTGACCACCTAAAGTGTGTTGAGCTTAAGATTTGTACACCTCATTATTCAAATCATAAAAATGTATAATTTTGAATATGCATGTACACGTGCTTGCTCTTTGGGGGAGCTATTTCAAGACATGTTTGCGGCATGCTAATTTACGGAGCCGGGGTCACGGTTTGAGGAATCATTTTTGGCCTTCCTGCACTTGTAATGTGCATCTACGCTAGCTCAGACCCAAGCGCTCAACGTCCATTGGGCTGAAAGGCTTCAGCAACCCCCCACCCCCCCCCCCCCCCCCCCACACACACACACACCCCGCGTGTGTAGCTGCCTGGGCTGAGACAGCTTCCCGGGCGCACACAAACAGCCGCACCAGAGTGCTTCACAGGTCTTTAAAAGACCATTTACTTTTAAAGAGGCTTTGTTGTTTTTCACCTCTTCTTAGGGCCCCTGAATCTCCACTCTGGCTATCGCTGGAATTGTCCAGTCCCCATAGAGCAGAGTCTCTCAGAGTCCATCCGGCGGTGTTTACTGACACACTATAAATAATTTAAAAAACACAGGTACGATGTCTGCAAGGTAAGCGGGCCACCAAGGTAGGCTTGCCAGTCCACTGGTGGCCCATACTATAAGTTCCCGTGTTCTAAGACAACTTCGACGACTACCGCCTACACGCAGAACCCAATCCCACCATTCCCTACACCTATCAGCCTATACTCAACAGCTGGACCACCCTCACCATCAAAGACACCCTGAATACCATGAAGTCAACACACTCCAGGACCCCACACCCCCCTCCCTACATCACATGAACCACAGAACTGCAGACGTCATTGCCCCTGAGCTTTGATGAATCATCAATGCTCCTTTGAGACTGCCTCCTTCCCCAAAGACTGGAAACCCACGACATCTATCCTCTCCTGAAAAATCCTTCAGCGGACCCCACTGACCTCAAAAACTACAGACTGATCTGCTTAATTTATCAAAAAAGCCATCAGCAGCCATCTCTCCTCATTCATAGGAGAAAACATATCCTCAACACCTCCCAATCTGGCTTCAGAAAAAAACACAGAACTGAAACCACCCTTCTCGCCGCAACATATGTCATCCGCCCCCTACTCGACAAAGGAGAAACCGTGGCCCTCATCCTCCTGGACCTCTCCGCAGCCTTCGACAGTCTCTCACTGCACCTTAGCCCATGGACTTCAAGACGCAGAAATCCGAACAAGGCTCTTGACTGGATCCGATCATATTGCAGTATTAGT
This sequence comes from Lissotriton vulgaris, assembly GCF_964263255.1. Classification (NCBI taxonomy): domain Eukaryota; kingdom Metazoa; phylum Chordata; class Amphibia; order Caudata; family Salamandridae; genus Lissotriton; species Lissotriton vulgaris. The sequence goes on along the minus strand of NW_028249070.1, from coordinate 270,606 downwards.
ATTCACAAACAAGTTGGTTACATTATTATATGTTATTAGAGAGGATTGCATACAAGCAAGTCTCTTTTATACAAAACCTTTCTCCATCAGCACCACCTTGTTCAATGTCTACATGGCCCCGCTCACACCCATCGTCAGATCCCAGGGCCTCAACATTGTATCCTACGCAGACGAAACCCAACTCATCCTCTCCCTATCCAACCAACCTAACATCTCTAAACTCAACTTTCAAGAAGGAATGGAAGCAGTCACCAAGTGGATGACGAACAGCTAGCTGTAACTAAACACAGACAAGACTGAAGTACTCATCATGGTCCCACAAGCGAACGCCTGGAACGATGCCTGGTGGCCCTCCGTCCTCAGGAAGCCGCCCTCCCCAACGGACCATGCACGCAAAGTTGGCATCATCGTAGACTCCAAACTCAAAATGGACCGCCAAATCAACGCTGTCACTTACTCCTGCTTCCACACCATCCCACTCCTATGAAGGACCTAAAACTGGATTCCCCTCTAACAAAATAAAATGTCACCCACGTCCTAACCAGCAGTAGACTGGACTACGGCAACGCACTATGACGGAATCAACAAGAACCTCACCTGCAAACT